>NW_018408866.1:966094-982407 GCF_002113885.1 Mizuhopecten yessoensis
AATTTCTAAATATAAGAATGTATAGACGGAAAGATAAGTTTATAGATGTTGCTAGAATATAGAAACATACGTAAACATCAAGTTTATATGTTTAAACACCAAACCGTATAAATTGTTAAGGCATTCCTTAATTAACACCAACCACGATTGTTATCGCACAACGTCCGTCCATCGTGCACACAGATGTGCGCAAGCAATGATCGTCCAGCTTTTTATCGTTCGCCCATCGTGCACACACCGTTCACATACCGTGCACACATCGTGCGCACACCGCACATCGTGTAAATTGATACACATATGTGTATAGTATGTTATTAAATTGAACCACATATGTGTATAGTATGTTACTAAATTGATACACATATGTGTATAGTATGTTACTAAATTGATACACATATGTGTATAGTAGGTTACTAAATTGATACACATGTTTGTATAGTATGTTACTAAATTGATACACATATGTGTATAGTATGTTACTAAATTGATACACATATGTGTATAGTATGTCACTAAATTGATCGGAAGAAAGCAATCACACGTTAAATATTGTTGCGCAAAGATGGATTCCTTAAAAAAAGGTTATAGAACGAGTTTCCCTTTAACTGATCAAATAATATAGATATATTATGATATTATGCAATTCCATTGCTTCACGGCGGGTTACTGGTAAACGGGTCTCATCAGTTATAAATAGAATACGTAAATGTCCATGATAACACGATTATGTGAAAGCAACGACTTTGTCAGTGATTTGTTCTGAGTGGGCAGATGAAAGCACTAATATATGTCCTAAGTGCACAGATGTAATACTCATGTAGCCCGGTTTTGGGCAATTTATACTCCTAAAGTCCCGTATGGGCAACTGTATAGTCATGCTTACCTGTTAGAGTAACTGTACGCAGTCTTGGATGGGCAACGAGTTACGCATACCGATATATGGAGAATAATCCGTTACATTTGTGCACGGTACTGATCTTTGGTCCTGTGGACACTGCCGCTGTATCCAGTGTGGACACTGCCGCTGTATCCAGTGTGGATACTGCCGCTGTATCCAGTGTGGACACTGTCGCTGTATCCAGTGTGGACACTTTCGCTGTATCCAGTGTTGACACTGCCGCTGTATCCAGTGTGGACACTGCCGCTTTATCCAGTGTGGACACTGCCGCTATATCCAGTGTGGACACTGCCGCTATATCCAGTGTGCTACTCGTTGGTTATATGGTTGTCATTGGCTGACTGTACTGTTACCAGCTTGTGGATTTCAGACCACTCAGAGATGATTAAGCTGTTTAGAACTATATGTAGTATACATTACACTTTAATTTGAAATATATTGTATAACAACATAGAGTTTCCAAAGATGCAGGTTGATAGAGTCTATGGCCAAATTTGTGGTCGGCATCATCATCTCGTTGGGAAAAAATCTTTTGTTGTTTGATTTGTAGGTCAATATTTGTTATTATACTCAATAGTGTGCCTTGTGGTTGTGCTGTCACTTCCAGAGTTATCGGTGTGAAGACGTAACATTACTTTGATTTGACCGACATTTACATGGCCGTGTCGTCGATGAAGCAGAAGACGTTTACCTTTTACCTGGTTTTATTCTCCTTTTACTGTTTCAAGAGTTTCTATATAAAGCTTTGACTTTGTTCATAATTTGCCTTACTTTTATCGATTGTGAGTACGATTTCAAATGTTGTTGGCCATTTTGTATTCTCTCATTTTTGAATATATCAGAATTTTCTACAACTTCCATATAATTCAAAATCCTTTCTAAAAACGAAAGCATAATCTTGTACTCATCGGCCTATGAAGAAAAATAAACTGCTTTATTACTATTAGCTCATCTGTCGATGTTCCGACCTAAAATCAGGCAATAGTGTCCAGGTCATTGTCTAACTTTTAAGTAATCATTTAAGACCAAACTTTTTAACCATTTTTCACACAAGTGTTTACACTTTGCTATAGCTTTTAGACCCAGTGGAAACAGTGCAACAAGCTCTAGACTGCTGTCATAATAATAATATACAACATTTGATATAGCGCCATATCTAGCTAACATAAGCCACTCCAAAGCGCTTTACAGTACATAGATATACAATTAAAACAATTAGGATATACATTAATCAATATAATTTTGAGGAATTCGCAGGAGCTGCCTTATCAGGCGCTAACTACTACATGTAGTCATAAGTCACATGGCTAGCATCTCCCTATATGTGTATGCCCGCTCCGGACATATTTTAGATGACCTTTACAGACGTATTACGTTACGCCTCGAAACCAGCACTAATGCTTGCTGTATTGGCAGAAGAATGGTATATTATTCCTGTTAGACGAATTAATGACGGGTACGTGATGTTTTAAAATACATGTACTATTTTATTATTTTTTATATATTAGATTTTGTACAAACATACTGATCAACTTAAAGATTATTTTTTATATTATTCTTTTTTTATCTATAACATGATCCTTGTTCTCATCGACCAGGTCTTATTCCATTCGAAAAACCAGAATTTGTTTTATCACTCAACTCCATACTTTAACTGGATGTTAAGTAGGGACACATATCTTGCGTGACATGAGGTGGCTGTTTGTTTTCTAAATGTGTTGCTAAGAATGTTAATCAGTTTATCATCTGATATAAAAAAAAAAAACAGACTGAGTTTCATTTAAGCTTGGTCGATTCCCTTAAATTGAAAAGTTGTGCTCTCAATATACTATTACCTGGAATCTCGTGTAATGTTACATAATTATTGACTTTTATTTTAGTTAATACAATGATTTATCGATACGAAAAAAGTGAATACCAGATTTTAAGGGTTAACAAAACCTGGTAGTAACCTACATAAAGTCAACAACTGCTTTATAACATGTAGATGTATATGAAATTTACATTATAGTATAGACAGACAGGGCCAAACAACAGCCTTTAAGGGTCGACAGTCTCAAACGGTTTTATAATACAGCCAGACTGCAAAACTGTAATACTTTCATACATAAAAACAATTTGTTGTTGGAAGGCTGTAATTCTAATATATATATATATTGGCACTATTAGTCAAAACATCTACCTACAACATCTTGCCAAACGTATTCGCGATATCGGTTCATTCTACATTTCATGCATTTAGCGCCATTGAAACAACATTTTACATATTGAAAAAATGTTCCCATATATTTTGTTCTTACAAAATAATGATAGCGAAGCTTTATTCTCGCGAATAACTTGTCGTATCTTGCAAATCAATTAAAATATAAACTCAATTAATTATCTTCCCTGTGTCCGTATTCATTTTAGTGTCACAATAATTGGCTCCGTGAAAATTTATTTAAAAAAGTAAGAGATGTATGAATATTTATTAGCTTCCGATCATATCGTGAATACGTTTTGCACGGTGTGGTACCAGTACTTATGCGTTGATATCGGCCCACAGTAGCTAGGTGTTTCGGGGTCTCTTGTGAGGCTTTTAATATAAGTAGTTCCGTAAAACACTAACAGATGATTACGTTGCATATTTTAAGTTTTTTGCATCTTTGACCATTTTAATTTTCATTAATCCGTCTCCATTAATGCTCAAAGTTGAGCCGCTTGCCTGTTGTCTGGCTTATCTCTGACAGAGCCTAGTTCCTATGCATAGTACGGTTGATGGTACAGTCACATCATAAGAGATGACCGGAATATGGTGGTAATCTCTCGTTCAGATGGTCAACAGTCATCGCAATTTGATAGTTTCTCTTCGCGAGGTTTCAGTAAATCACAGTGAAGCAAAAATAACAGTCAGATGACATACGTTATTGTTTAATGCACAGATATTCTATTTATCAAATATTTTGTATGAAAATAATTCAAATATGTCCAAATTATTTTCAACAATAGGACTTTCAGGAGGAACAATATAAATGGACTGATGCTTTGTGCAAGAAGGATTCGGACTTGGACGGGAAATCGAATGGTGTGGAGCTAGGTGATCCAAATTGCACATGGACCAGAAAAGGAAAAATTCCAGGAAAAGCCACAGGACATCCAGGTAAAGAAAGTAATGTTATAACGCACACACGGCAGCCATGTAGAGGTAGTTTTACAAATGCCGAGCACATCCAGATAATGACAGATTTACAACAAAAACGACACTACCAGGAAGCGATAGGATTACAATGAAATCTATAACGTGATGTTAACATAATAATCTACATGACAACCACTCTGTGATAGGTTTACAAAGTAATTCAAAGGGTATTCCAGTAAAATTTCGTTAATACATGCACCAATACTTACAGACTATAAGGTCAAAGTAGGTTTATAACAAAATAACAGGACATTCAAGCCGAGATAGGATTCACTGAGGTCACTGAATATTTTCATCAAACGCCATAGGGTAAAAAGATAAGGTTAGCAATATATATCGATATGATATTTCTGATGTCGCTTGTGTCACAACAATGAGCTTTGGGGATTACTTAGATTGAACTAACCTCATATCCAGGTATCCAGCCTACTTGTAAATATTTCATATAACTATTTTGAAGTGAAATAAGGCATTAATACGTTATGATCTTCACAAAACGCATATTAAAGTGTATCTGAAAACAGAGTGTTATATAGATAATTGAACTACTAAGAATTGTGTTACATTTTTTTATAATAATGTATTAATTAATACATTTGTACATTGAATTAATATTTGTTACAACAATAAATGGATAAATTGCTTTATAGTTAATCATCTTCGCTAAAGCTATCAACCTTACTGAATAAAGTTCTGAACAAACAAAACAAAAGATAAAGAACAATTGGAAACAAGTTTTAAAATACCCCTTCTCTATCTTTACAGGAGTGTGTGAACCCGTTGATTCATCGTTATGCAGTTTAGTGGACCCGGATTTTTCATGTTAATATAATAGTCAAGGAGTCAACCGTGTTACTGTTATTGTTTCCGTGTTAATTCCTTTTCCAACCATTGCTGCTTTCACTATACCCAGACTGGTATAGACATTAGAGAATGGTAAATTACATGTACATGATTGACATGCCCAGTGTCCGTACCTATCAGGGGGTTTCCGCTCTACTCCCTGGATTACTATACCCAGACTGGTATAGACATCAGAGAATGGTAAATGACAGTTACCTGATTGACATGCCCAGTGTCCGTACCTATCAGGGGGTTTCCGCTCTACTCCCTGGATTACTATACCCAGACTGGTATAGACATCATAGGGGGGTAAATGACATGTACATGATTGACATGCCCAGTGTCCGTACCTATCAGGGGGTTTCCGCTCTACTCCCTGGATTACTATAGGATTTTCATTAGAATACCAAACTAGTCTATCATACAAACATTGGTCATCTGATTCGACATCACAAACCCCTGATTAGCCGGCGTCAGAAGTCCATACAGATTTGGGTGACTCATTCCTCTGGTACAGTATTACATTGACCTCCACGGTTACATTGTGCGCCCACGTAGGGACCCGGGAGATTTGACAGATATACTCAGCGATACTTTCACAAGAATCGCTATATGACCCCTGGAAAACTCGGGACGAGTTCTTTCCTGGAGGGGGAATGTTTCAACCTGTTAAAATACTAGCCGCTTCCTACCGACTCGGCTAGGGAGAGTTTCTCTTTACCTCATTCGGTAGAGCGTAAGACTACTAAGCCAGAAGTCCCGGGTTTGACTCCTAGCGGAGGCATTGACAAAATAATGGACTAGATCTGTTACAATATTACCTAGCACACAACACATTCCTGTTAGATATCCCCCTCATAAACTCGTCATAACACCCCCATTCTTAAAGCACATAACATTATTTTCCTACTTACAAAAATGTACAACATTTCCACTACGACCACTTCTTTAATGTATCAAAACAAATGTTGAATTCTATGATTGACTTAAATGAAGACTTTCGTTTCTGTTATTCAACTTACGATGCGACATGCCGATTACGAGAATTACCTAATAAATTGAGCTACTGTCCAGCTTCCTACTTAACGATACATAAATGATGGACATTAAATATGGCAAAATATTACTACTTTCACTATACCCAGACTGGTATAGACATCAGACGATAACCTTACCAGAATGGGAATACATGTAAATGTATGTCATGTCTATCACAAGTAGTGACCGAGAAGTCATACACTACTATTCATCAATACAAAACGTTAAAACACCATACTCTGTAATAGTCAGTAGGTGGTGGGCTCCTGGTGTCATTTGTGATCTGGCACAACCAAAAGCTTAAAAAAGTGCAAATCCTTATCCGTTTACATTTTTTGCACGTCAGAACCATGTAAATGATGACGTGAATGGAAAAGGTCTACAAAACAAGTTTAAAAAATGATAAAATAAAAATTGAAAATGAAATTAAACAAAAACAGTGATACAAGAAGTTCTTATGAAATACTTTGACGGGCTTTTCACAACATTCCCAAAACAGCTGCTATACTCAACAATAAGTCTACTGGTTTTAGCATGCACGATCTGCATTGTACAGTAATGGTGAAATGTGCCGTATGCATAACAGGATAGATTACCTGTTTGATTATTTTGATTCTGTTTTATTGGGAAAATCAAATGCCAAGAGATCAAACTCGAACAGATAAAAGGTTTCGGATGACAAGGCCGGCCAGTGTCGTCAGTAAGTATGATGATAAATATCATGTCGGCTTCGGTCAGCTAAGTAATTTTTATCAATATACATTCTATAAAAATGAAATAAGAACTTATGGCATCACTATTCAAGCATTTAAAACTTAAAAGGCACAGTTTCAGTTCTTGTTTTTTTTAGATGGAGCTAGTTTAAACGCCTAATTCGACATAATCTGAGATAAAATAATATAGAAGTTGTAGAATTTGAGTCAAAACCAAAGCTTGGCCGATGTTCTAGATCTGTTTCCAACTTCTATAGCAGAGGTTAGAAGTCCATATCCTACTTTAGCTACCTACATAATTATTGACTCTTATTCTCATCTACATATGTACCTGTGAATTTGCTAAAAAGGTCAAGCGTAATATTGCGAATGCAACAACAACTATAGTTGGTTTTATAGATACCGTACAAATTGACCAAAAGCAAATTTAGAAACAGCGGGAAAAGTGTGGTATACCGAAGGAATACATTTATATTAAAACAATGCGTAGAAACGCTTCACAGCAACTTTGTTTTATAACTGTTCATATCAGTGAGGCTATGTCAGATGAGTGTTTGGCAGTACTATATTCTTCTGCTGATCAAAATGTCAATGATATCGCAATGATGTGTCAGGTCACGTTTCAGAAAATCATTTTGAATGATCGCAAACGGTTGTTTTTCTGTATTATAAAGTCAAGATTAAAAAAAAAATGTAGTTCATGGACAGAATCGGAACCTTACACCCGGTAATCGCTTTCCAGAGAAGATGCCCGGAGTGTCAATAGCATCACCGCGCGACAATGGCTATTGACACTCGGTTGGTAATAGCGACGGTTTAATTAATGATAATAAATCCTTACAAGGAGCTATTCTAGATTTTTTGTTTATTGTATTATACGTCTCCTGCTATCCCTACAAGTTGATATATATTAGCCATAACTCTTGCGAAACGTATCGTCCTCATGATTACCAAAACAACCGATCCAAGCTGTGAAATTGAAAATTTCTAGCGAAATGCCATATTTTCAGCGTTTTCTTTTTCAAAGTATTAGAAAAGGCAAAGCCTGAAAAGATCGCAGCTTTTGCTAAGCTGTGACCTTGATTTAGAAGTTTACATGTTTATCTTAAATGAATGATATTCAGTATATAATTGTTTGCATCATCGACTCTTTTTATAAATTTGCACGCGGGGAGAATGATAATCATGAAGCCAGAAATGGAAAAAATGGAACCACCTCCTGGAATTATAAGCCAAAATTAAATAATTTAATATCATCAAGTCAGCAGATACAATACATCTNTTTTGTCCCCTCTTCTTCTTTTCTCTCTCTCTCTCTCTCTCTCTCTCTCTCTCTCTCTCTTTTATCATAAAGGCAATATATGTGTACATGGGTACCATTACATGTACTTGTGTCTAATATATCAACTGATGTAAGTAAGAGTATATATGAGTCGTGTGAGGTATGAATATATAATATGAATTATTTGAATGTAACTATACAATATATTGCAAAAAAAATCTTGAATAAAAAGAAAATTACTAAATGAAAATGAAGCCAAAAATAGCGTTCGTCTAGAAAATTCATTGTTGAGTTCAGCATAAATAACCGAATTGTTTCTTTTCTGACTTCATTGTAATATGTTGTAAATCATTTATGTAAAAATTTAAACCAAAAACATAGCCGAAAAAATCACCGAAAAAAAAATCATATTCTTCGAAACAAATACATAATTTATGTTTCTCTTAAATTGATTTGCACTTTTCCTAAAAATTGTCAAAAATCATCTATAATCACTATAACATTAAAAATGAGACAGGCCTGTCTCTGTGACAGTTTCAAATAAAGGTTCAGTATCAAAAACAAAGATTATACGAAAACGAGTGATGTTTGTTTATTCCATATTTGTAATACACAGGGGCATGAGGTTTAGTAGTTATTGAGTATAACAGTGACAGAGTAAGCCCCCTGTACTTCCCAGTGTTTCCAATAGACATGTCTCTGGTCAGATGATTCCTTGTCTATATGAACTATGTATATCGTATATGTATATGGTTATATTTTTATACCAAGTAGGATTGTTAATATTGTAAATAAATGGTTAATAACACATGGTCGGTCATTAGACACAGGGATATCTAAGTACGTAAACGAACTTACCAGTGATGTTAACGTACGGAATTCTTTTAACAGAGATACGTTTTGGTAGAACGTGATGCCTTAGAGAGGTATAGAGATCTATGAAGTACAATAAAACAGGTGATAATGGAAATTAGGTACGAGCACATAGATCAAGTATGTTTCAGATAGATAGTCCAACTTGTTTGTGCTTGTTCTTTTGAAGACGAAGCAGCCTCTCATTAGTAATCATAACCATATGGATTTAAATATATTTTTTTCAAGGTTGTCCTACATGTGATCTGAATATAAACAGACAGGTGCTAGGTCATATTCAGAATTTTATTGGAAAAACTAGGCGTTTTAGTTTTAATGTGACGTAGAAAGCCATGCTGCATTATAATGAGGTATAGTAAATCAAATTTATTATATAATACAGGCTATTTCCGTGCAATATTGCCGTTCAATAAAAACGATATAGCACACGTACAATAAACATGCAAATGAGTCTTGCCACCGTGGGAAACAGGTCATATTCCTACGCACTACAACTTCTACGCGTGGCAGGGTTAAAATCTTAAGAGTGTTTATAGTAAGTTTTAATCCTAAGTGTTGTATTATTTTATTACATGTAGCATCATCATCAGCACATCATTTTACCTTTCACAAAGCACAATGTGTTATCCAAGTATTGTCCATGTATATGTCATTGTGTGTGTATTTACCTGTAGCTAGAGTGATCTGAAAGGTGAGCATGTGTGAGTGGTGGTGAGCCCACTTTACCTGTATAGGTATATACATGTACAGGTAAGCATATACTTCTATAAGTGGAACCTTCTAATTGATCACCTGACATAAGATGATGATACCATTGGTTGAGATATTGAAAGAAACATGTTTTTATTGGTCCTCATTTTCCCTCCACTTTTTGTCAGTAAGAAAGATTTCTTTGTATGATTTGGCACTTTCGAGTCAGATCTTGGAGAAGCCACTTGGGCTTACTATTCTACTACTTTTTGCTGAACCTGGACATGGCTTCATACTCCTGTAAGTTTCTATTTGATCTTCTCTATTAACATGTAGTTTGTATAATGTTGTAAAATATGTAATTGCTACCTTTTGAATGTACTTGAGTCTGACAAAATGTTGGAAGACTAAAAGTCGAATTTAAAGTAATGCAAATCTGTTGTAAAAAGTTAAACGGCTTGAACATAAAACTATTTTCATGCATTTATTGTATTTCTGCAGTAACTGAGATTGATAAGATATCTTGGTACATTTATTGGTTTTGTTTTGGTGAAGATGTTTTAAGAGTAATTAGAACCATTGTAACATGTAGTATTTTATTTATGCATAGGACCCTGGGTCGAGTGAATATTGATTACAATTGGAAGAGTCTAGGAATTCGGCCCATGGCCAGGTACACATATGTCTATATATTATGGCGAAGTTTGTATTTTGAGTATCATTCCTAGTTAATGCTAAATGTAATGCTGAGGGTAGATTATCTCCCCTTAGACTGTATCTATAGTGTGTAAAGGTTAATAAATCTAACATATTGTGTATTGTTAGAATGATATGGTTTCATAGATTATTTGAAGTAACATTGAATAAATAGGGTCATATGTATGTATGTATGTATGATAATGTATGTATGCATGCAAGTATTGGTGTAAGTATAGATGTAAGAGATATGTATGTCATCTAAATGTGTCTTATTTGTATCTGTTACAGAATTCAGGATATCCATGTAAAGATATAACAGACAGATATTAATTCATGGAATTTGATGATATACATGCAAGAATAAACGTGAACTGATTAATGAACAGTCTTTGTGAGTTATTCAAACATTCACTGGGAACTAACCCAGCCCAGTTACATACGTTTGTAAACAAAATGGCTGACCGAAAAACTGTTTGCATTGATAGCAAAGGCAGGGGCACTGGGAGAATAAAATAAACAAACGAGTTTAATAAATTCAATATTATATAAACACGATTTCTAGCTTCACACAAATTCAACACCTGCATGTTCAAATTCCACTTGAACTTCTCCGACATACACACAGTCAATGGCGAGCACGTGTAACCGGTTAACTTCATCAGTGTTCCAGTTTCATGGCGGATTCCACAGTATATTTTCTGGCTCATGCACAGTGATAGGCGGAAACATCGAGGTTCACATTCACCAACAACCCTCTCCAAAGAAACGCGCTTATGTTATAGAGAGTGACAATCACTCCAGTCCCTGTAAATTTTTAAAAAGTACAGACTTCGATGTGTATTGTGATGACCTTTACCGCCGTTGTGCCAAATATGTGACGTCACTGCTATTTTCGTAAACGCCAATTCGTTGAATGGTTTTCGTATAAAACATGATTATTAATGTTGTCATGATAATTATCAAAACATTAGTTGATA
The DNA here is from genome assembly GCF_002113885.1 of Mizuhopecten yessoensis. Taxonomy (NCBI): domain Eukaryota; kingdom Metazoa; phylum Mollusca; class Bivalvia; order Pectinida; family Pectinidae; genus Mizuhopecten; species Mizuhopecten yessoensis. Next base: position 977,286 of record NW_018408866.1, read on the forward strand.
AAAAAAAAAAAATGATTGTTTATTCATTGAAAAGGTTCTCGGGAAGAAGTTTCTGAAAATATTGAATAAACTCGTTTATTATTTTCATATGAAATTAATAAACTCGTTAAATAAATTCAATATTACATGATCACTCGTGTCAGATCCTCTATATATATACGTTCATCGAATAACAAAGTATAAAAAAAAATTGATTCATAATTATAAATGAGATTAAAGTTGAGAAGGTTTGTTATATCTTGTTGGTTTTTTTGTTCAATATAATGAACATAATCATATATTGCCTTTATGTAACATTATTTAGATTTGTACTGATTTACTCATAAGCAGTATTAGTAGCAATGACCTGTGCACGTACAACATGTACCTGCACATGGACTTTTGGTCAAAGTCTACTCTTACTGTACATATGATATACTGACTGTGACTATATGCTTTACAATGTATATAATTGTATGTGTGTTGGATGTATGATTGTGTTCTGTTTGCGTATTGTTTGTGTAATGTCCTATGAGTTCATCCCCGTTGTGTTTATCATGTTGGAGTTATCTCCCCTGATCATTTAATTAGTATTACTCTTTATACATCTATACTTTTTCATCTCAAAGTATCATTAAATTTTCATAATAGTAACTACATTGTATATATATATTAGATCAAATTTTGAGCTACTCATGGAAAGAATTTACATGGGCTTGCCTGTTATACAATCAATTTGAAAATTACATCTGTCAATAAAATTTGTTAAAATCAAAGTATTTTTCAGAGCTGTTTACGGACATTTATGTTCTAAATGCATTAATTCCTAGAACCCGTCGCAGATCCCTTAGTTCCTTCAGAAGTGGTACAGTAACCCAGCGGCTGATATTGTAATCCTGTACGTTTAAACATAATATGTCTAGTCTTTCAAATAGAGAAGTACGGTGTCTCACCAGCCGGTATGACAGGGCAGTTTAAACTGTGTATAAAATAACTTATACAAGAGGCCCATGGGCCTTAACGGTCACCTGAGTTCTGATATATTTATACAGAAAGTTGATTTTTGTTTTTAAAACATGAACAGAAGTATTATTCAAAGTGAAAAAAACAACAATAAATCAACCTTATTCAAAGTCTAACATACTAAACTATGATATCTAAAAGTAACATAAAAATAAAATACAGATTAACACAAATAATTCACTGGTTGCAAATTTAAAAATCAAAATAAATTAAATTTAACATCTTTCTGACCTAGGTTTCCCTTGTCCTTGCTTTGTCCCACATGTCTTGTCCTTTGTCTTTTGTGTGCATTTGTTTTTTGTCTGTATACCTAATACCTAATGTCATGAATACCATTTATTGATTAATATTTTATTTATATATTAATGTGTGTAGGTTTGTAACTGTAGGTATAGGTGTGTCCGTGTATGAATTTTTTTTTGCCTCTGTATATAGGTACATGCTTGATAAATATATTCATAGTGAATTAATTAGCAACAACTCTTAAGCTTTAAGAGCTTAACCAACAATCATGTACCATATGTGTTGCATCATGTCATGTTAAAAAAAAATGAAAATTAATAAAAAAAAAATAAAAAATTATATATATATATCTAGCATACAGATTTAAGACTGCAAAGTATTTGAATCTAGCACCTCTGATTCTAAACAAGGAAAATGAAGAAATGTTAGCACACTGACTCCTTTGGGCGCCCTTGAGGGTAGAGCCGGCTCAAATTTTTCAGAGTATCAAACTGTCAACTCAGGGTTTTAATTCCAATCCAGTTATCAACATATTATATTCAAAGTATTATTTGCCGTACTAAATTGGGCTGCCCCCCCCCCCTTCCCTAGGGGTAAACGTGAAGACCCTAGGGTCATAAAATTCAAAATTGTATTAGAGCACCTTAAAACCCTTCCATCTATGAAGAGTATTTAATTCTACCACATATCTGGGTCTTGAGAAGAAGATTTTGAAATTTAAGTCAATTCGACCCTTTTTGGCCCCACCCATCAGCCCCTGGGGTCAGTCAGGGCCGATATGTGCATACCATCAAACTGCTATCCAATACTGATAATGCTTACCCAAATTGAATTACTTCCAACGTAAATTAAACAAATGCTGGTCCAAAATGTGATTTCCCTATATAATCTATAGTAAAGTTTACCCCCTCCCCAGGGAGAAACGTGAGACCCCAGGCTCAAGAAATTCACAATTTTGGTAAAACACCTTAATTAAGACCCTTCCATCTATGAAGAGTATTTGATTCTACCATATCTGGTTCTTGAGAAGAAGATTTTTGAAATTTTACCTCAGGCCCCTGGGGGCTGGGGACCATGTGATTCACTATTTTTGTTGACCTTTGGCCATGGAAGGTTTCTGCAAAATTTCATTGAAATTAGTTCAGGGGTTTAGAAGAAGAAGTCGAAAATGTAAATTGTTTACGGCCACACGACGGACGACGCACGACGAACGCAGGACGACGGACGACGACGGACAAAAGGCGATCACAATAGGTCACTTGAGACTTTGTCTCAGGTGAACTAAAAATGTGTGAAACTGAAATAAAATATTTGATTGATTGATTGATGAATACTGTAATACCATAAGTATAACAAACAACTGATCAGACAGGGAGTGTTCTTGTTTCTGTCTTGAAAAAGGGGCAGATTGCCTTGAAAGTTTTGACAAATTCCTTTGTGTGCATAATCGTTATTCATTGCATTAATTTTTTTTTTAAACACGTTTCCAACAGATATTTGTTTTAACCCGATCTACTGCCCATATTGATCAAACTGTATGACTTATCATATATATTGCCTATAAAGATAATTAGATATGAGCCGCCGGCTGGGATTTGGGTCCTTAACTTCTAGCCAATGAAAAGGCAGAAAAACGGGAATTCCGAGAGACGTCATATTTCTATTCTATTTCTGTTTCACGCGAAAACGGAATCTCACTTGCTTTACAAGAATGTACAATATAACTTCTATTTTTCCGGTAGATTGTTTACATTTCGATACGGAAGATGACAGACACGGTTGCTGTGTTTAAACTTGTGACATGTAGCAGCCTATCTTCCACCCAATTTAAAGTATATGAATTGATGTGATAGTGTGATAGCTGCAGATCAGCTAGACGATCAGTTCAGTCACTTCTTTCCCGTTTCTTCGGCTAGTAATCGTGCTAAATGTTGGCCAGGTTCAGGCGTGTGGGACAAGGGGGTGCAGGCTAACTTGCACGTCTACATTTATACAATATGATTTGCAGTTTAAATCACAAATAAGTCAATCGACTAGTCATACTTTTTTTACTTTAATAATATCAACGTGCATAATCTCGAAAATGTAAGGACTCATTTTCTTATAAGTATGATGCAGTTATTCGGATGCATGGGAACATTTCGTACTAATATTAATACCCGACCGCCTCTGCCCCGATTAAAAAAATCTCGTCGTCAGAAAACTACGGTATGTAAACATTAAGAAAAATATTTGTATTTTTTATTGTATAATGAGATTAATGACCATATGATTTAAAAATCTCATTATACAATGTCCCACATTATTCAAAAGTAGAGACATCTTGCTGGAACAAATAGTTAATCTTATAAGCGTTGAAAAATAAGTACAATACGATATGCTAGAGGAAGACGAAAAATGTTCATTTATTCTTGGTGGAAGGAACAATATTTCTTTGGACGATGGAGAATGGGACAATCTGATGGTTGCTATAAGTGACAAACATGCTGGGATGTTCACAGAAATGAACATACTTCTTCAGAGCAGCTCTAGCTCTTGAGCATAGTTTGAAGAATACAGTTAGAAACTGTAGTATTATGTAAATATGTAGTGTGCATGCTGTAAATTGTTAAAATTGTTAAAAACGACAAGACCATGTAATCTCTTATCAGAGGAAATAAAGAATGTATGTCTGTCTGTCTGTCTGTCTCGTGTGTGTAATATTATGTACAGTTAAGAAAGCGTCGCTAGACAATATCTTTAAAAACTCTTACTAAAGTAAGCGACATCAGAGGATATGTTATGAATAACACTTTTATTGATATATACTCCAAATTTTAGCTAGATATATGAAAAACGACCGNTCGCAGATCGTGAAGCGTCTTCTGACTTTACCTTTAAGATTAACCTATAAAGTAAGCGACATCAGAAGATATGTTTTTCATATGACTATGATACACCTATGTGCCAAATTTCAGGTCGATATTTGAAAAAAATGACATAGAAATGACGAATTGAATTTTTACGATTGGCGCCGTTGCATACGTCTATAAAGAAATCTACAGATCGTGAAGCGTCTTCAAACTATATCTCTAAAATTAATCTACAAAAGCAAGCAACATCAGACGATATGTTATTCATATGGCTGTAACACACTTTTATACCAAATTTCAGTTTGATATTTGAAAAAATTGACAGAGTTATCGTGAGATAAATTTTACAATGTACAAGAATGAAGATTTACAGCGTATCACACATATGTAAGGACTTCGCATAGCTGAACACGGCCAACCCGGATTATATTGCTGTGTAAACACTGGTATAACATTTTGTTTGTTTTATTATTTGTTGTTTTCCTCATCAGAATGAATGATTTTTTTCAGTTCCATGGATGATTTTTTTCAGTTCCATTCTTTATAGAAGTTACCAGACCGCTACGGACTCTTTGTCCATAACATATGTTCGTGTTCTATGTTATGTGTTTGAAAAATATAAATACACTGCTTTTTCATTTGTAGACTTATAAATAAAAATAAGATAAAAAAAAAAAAAAAACTTTTAATAAAGCTTAATGCTTAATACCGTCGGTATTTTCATATTTTTAGCGATTCCTGCGGTATTGTTAACATGTCATTCGTACATGTAGAAGTAAAAACAAAATACGGTTTTCTAGCACTCATGTTTTGGGAACTTTTAACTTTTAGAGCTTTATCAAATGTTGACAATTCCCGCAGGACAACTAAGCTTGAAATTTTGAGCGTGCGCGGCCAGTTCATAGTCACCGGTACCAATGACAATCAAAAGTATTGCGGTTGTTGCATGCTGAATCAGCTCGGGAACTAGTGAGGTTTAATTACAATAATTACAATAAGTTTATATAATAATACTATTTTTTTTT
>NW_018408866.1:982938-984142 GCF_002113885.1 Mizuhopecten yessoensis
TATATATATATATATAGAAAAAATAAGATTAACGACGGACTAAAAAACTAGCTGCTTTCACCCTTCACCGGGCTCTTCAGGTTTATTCAAAAGAACGTATACTTTCTATCAAAAACAATACTTTACAATACAATTTCTTTCTTTTGAATAAACCTGAAGAGCCCTGTGAAGGGTGAAAGCAGCTAGTTTTTTAGTCGGTCGTTAATCTTATTTTTTCTATATTTACTTCCTTCACATGGACATTTAATCCCTTTTTATTATATATATATATATATATAAATGGTAAAACATTGTAACAGTGTAAGGTAAACAACAATTTATTATCACAAGATACCTACGTTGGAAGGATTAAGATAGAGAGGCTAAATAATCATGCTGTACAAAATTTGGCACTAAAACAACTTACTTAAAAACCAGTCCAGAGGGCAGTTGTTAGGGACATAGCATTTATTTGTAAACAGGAGCACGGGTTTGATAGCCGTTACTATTAAAAGACGTTTTTAGTATTGCTGCTGCTCGTGACGCCAGTGATGTATTTTTCGCTTACAAGTTAAAGCGTCGTTATCAAAAAAGAAGAATAGTACAAATTCAAAAGTGTGAATTGCCTACAGCTCCTGTCAAAAGTCAAAAACATTCCTCTCATGTTCTATCTCGTCACCTGGACGTTTGTAAGTTAGAACAGCTTAGTCTCGAAGACGCTTAAACTATGTACACAATATATATACAGTTATACCACAGTATTGTAATTGTCTCGGTATGGCTACGAATGCGTTCCAGGTCGGGTAATAGAGCATGAAATGTATTAAATTCAAATAAAGCACCACTTCACGACAATCATGGATTCATATGGGTACAATGTTATTAAAATAACATTCATACAGTGCATGCAAGCTGAAATTAACAAATCATTTGTTTAAAATAGCAAGTCATCATTTCCATGAAATTATCCAAATAAATAAGATCTTTATGTCAAAATAAACTTCAGGTTTGATTTAGTATTGTTTAATGTATGTCCTATCAACAGCTATACATGGTCATTTAAGGACGGCCTCCCCCATTTGCTAGATGCATGCGTGTGGTGAGTTTGTGCATAATTAATTTGTGTTTTGGGAGTCTGTGGTATGTTCATGTTTGTCTCCTTGTGATAGCGCAGGACTGATGCTGACTTTATAGTGTAATTTCACTGGAGCATACTGCTGAAGAC
>NW_018408866.1:986903-991793 GCF_002113885.1 Mizuhopecten yessoensis
ACTTATTTCGCTACCGCTTGCCATATCAATTTGAAACTTTGTTTGTGGCTTTATCATAATAGATTACAGAGCTTGAACCATGTATTAAAATTCCATTTTTGACTGGAGTTATGGCCCTTTTGCACATAGGAAATTCTCATAACTAACTGTTTTCCATATTATTTGCAACTTAGTATACATGTATAATGGATTACAGTTTGAGTTAGAATCCAGTGTCCATGTTCTAGTTTTTCTGGAGTTATAGCCCTTTGCACATAGGAAATTCTTATAAGTAACTGTATTTTTTCCATCAACACATGCACTTCCTTCGAATTGCAGTTTTCTTCTATAGGTGACACCCGTCCTCATATGACCCTGGCTGTTGCGAGGACATACATCACCTGATACAGTACATCCTTTGAAGTCCTTCTGTATGGCTTGATGATGTTTTCAAACCAATGGTCTGGAGCATTACTTGGTTAAAAAGACTGAATGCCGTCTAACAGAGGGTCTCTCTCATAATACTCCGGCTTCCTAGGGGGAGGAGTGGGGTCCCAAAGGGGGATTCTCCAATTCAATTACACAATTTGTTGTTAGGACCCCTGCACATCTTTAGTAATCAGAGATTACGTCTGTCTGTCCTCTATCTGTTATTAGCTCACCTGCTAAGGACAAGTGAGCTTTTGCCCTGGTGCGGCATCCGGCGTCCCGTCGCGTCGCGTCGCATCCCGATTCAATGTAAACACTTAGCAACTTCATTCATTGATAGATTTTGGTCAAACTTTATACAAAGGTCAAGTATGGGTATGCTTGGGACATCTTTGTATTTCAGGGATCCAAGGTCAAGGTCAAGGCCAAGGTCACATTTGCTATATATAGAAAATCACCCCTCCCGTCGCGTCCCGTCTCGATTCAATGTATAACACTTAGCAACTTCATTATTTGACAGTTTTTGGTCAAACTTTATAAAAAGGTCAAGTATGAGTATACTTCATAAATCGTTGTATTTCAGGGATCCAAGGTCACTGTTGTTATATAGAAAATCAACAACTGATTCAATTTAAACACTTAGCAACTTCATTCGTTCATGGATTTTGGTCAAACTTTATGCAAAGGTCAAATATGAGTATACTTTGGACATTGTTGTGTTTCAGGGTTCCAAGGTCAAGGCCAAAGTCACTGTTGCTTTATATAGAAAATCATCAACTGATTCAATTTAAACACTTAGCAACTTCATCCAATATGTTATGGAGATGGTAATAACATACAGAAAAAACATGAATATTAAAGTCAACTTATCAACTTTAAGTGTAGAACCTTGTGTGTGTGCATACGTGGACTTTATTCAGTGTAATAAAATGTTTGCTTAAGCTTTTGGATAGCTTTTCAGCCTTTGATATCTGTTGGACTGATTACACTGAGATTTTATCAAGTCCTGCTTGGGATAACTTTTCAGGTCCAGTGGTCAAAGGTCAATGGGTCACTATAACTAGAAAATCTGTTTAATGCACTAATGCACAATATCTTGATTTCTCTTTGGCTGATTACACTCTTGACTTTATACAGTGCTTCCTCAAATAAAGTGCCTGCTTGGGATAACTTTCCAGGCCCGGGGTTAGGTCTCTATCACTGTAACTATATGAATAGAAAATCAGTTTATAAAATGCACTACTTATATTTTGAGTTCTGTTGGGCTGATTATGCTCAAGACTCTGATTCCAGTGCTTTTATGAAAAAAAACTTGCTTTCATTAGTGTTTGCTACATGTATACCTAACCACAGTTTCTTTTAAATCTTCAATAAAAATAATTATGGGGAATAGTCACGTCGGAATTTAAAATATATATATAAATCTGATTACCGGTTAGCTTGTAATAATAATAACAATAATATACAACATTTATAAAACGCCCTATATAATTTGTAAAATTACTCTAAAGCGCTTTACAACATATGGATAATAGTAATGGTTATATTTCTGAAAACAAAAAACAAAGGCTTACACTCACTTTTATACATTTAAGCAAGCAATGTGCACATAATTGAACAAATGAAAGGGTGGTATTTACATGACGTCTTTGCAAAGATTCTAAAATGCAGACGTGAAGAGGTGTATGTCCCTGTTCCGTAGGTCACAGAACGAGATTTTGGGACACACAACAAAGATTCTGACTCTAGATCTGACCGCAGTGATCTTGACGGCTGATACAGGGTAACAAACTTCTGTAGGTACTGAGGAGCTGTTCCATTCAGTGCCTTGTATGTGTATACCAGAATTTTGTACTGCGACCTGTATCGGACAGGTAACCAGTGCAACGAATAAAGCGCAGGTGTGATGTGCTCTCTCTTTCGAGTACGAGTAACTAGCCGTGCTGCAGTGTTCTGGACACTCTGCAGACGACTAGTTAGTTTGTCAGATATACCACAGAGCAGGGCGTTACCATAATCCAACCGAGAGGTAACAAGTCTGCAGTTATAAACTGCCGAATACAGCCAATGTTCCTGATCAACTCCAACAACCCAGGTGGAGTATAAAATGGTCTGGGGTGGATGTTGCGGTATCTGTGCTGTAGCATTTTAGTGAGGTGGCACTATAAAAGATGCCGTTGGAAGCACGGTCCAACTACAAAAAAAGAGAACACAATACATCTCCAGCACACACGCAGGCATTCACACAAAGGGAGATATTAGCCAGGTGGCATAGGGCTAGTAGTTAGCGCCTGATAAGGCAGCTCCTGCGAAATCCTCAAAATTGAATTAATATATATGCTAATTGTATTAACTGTATATCTATGTACTGTAAAGCGCTTTAGAGTGGCTTATGTTAGCTNGATACCGCGCTATATCAAATGTTGTATATTATTGTATATTATTATTATCTGGTAGTAACAGGATTTGGCAATAGCGTTCACTTGAACATGTAGACATATGTGACTCGCCGAGAGCTTCATACGTGTACTCATAAAACTTAAATACCTCACGATAACTCGGTAATTTAGCCCCCTGAAATCCATCGTTTCTGATGGTACAATGTTGTTTTTCACGTCCAATACATGTGTTGAGAATGCAGTTTTTATAAAACTGTTTTACTTCACAACATAGCTGTATATTTTTATATATTGTGTTGCATAGATGATCACCAAACCTTGTATGTACCAGATAGCTATCTACATAAGAATAATTCTCGCCAAACAGGTTTTATACCGGACGTTTATGAAATACTGAAAAAGTATGACCTAATGGACTTACTCTCACAGTGTGTGACTACTCGAACCGAGTTTCCCTCCAAAAAAGCATGGGCATTTTGTACAAATCACGCCATCAGAAGGGTAGAAACTAGACTGTGGCGCGAAAGAATATTCAGACTCCTCCATACTCAAATATATCCGCATATACTATGGACCCTACCAGATACTACAGCATGTGTTCGATTTGTGTCAAAATTGATTACTTCGCCCCGCAAACCGAACAACAAAATTGTAATAATTGTGGGAAAACTCGGACTGACTTATTCACCGTTACGTAACTCAGTGTGACGTCACTCACCTAACAAGAGACATTTTCACAACGGAATTACTAGATAAATGTGGCATAGAAACATTCCTGACTATGGACAATATAACAGAAGAAGAATTCGTACACATTTTATTTGGACGTAAACACCCGGACATAGAGGACGACAAGCTGTTTCGGATGATGGCAGCTCGGTTCTTGCATGAGAGCAGCGTCACATAGTTACCTATCAACAGACGACAGGGTGAAAAACGTACATCTTGACGCGATCGCGTACGCGATGAATCTTTAACCAAAACCAGACTTTGCTAAATATTTATTTTTTCTCTCTTATTTTTTTGCAATTACTTGTATCTCTTTAAAGAGGAATTAAAGAATGAATGAAGGTATATATAAATTGGTTTTTAATGCATATACTATCTGCTGATATGTATATTAAATGTTTATTTTAGGGGAACTAAGGATGAAACCTGCACTTGGCGGGGAGGAGACTGATGTGAGACTAGTTATGAGAGGGAAAGTCATTTCTGAAAGTCTTCTAGAAAGTGGTGATAAAGGCCAGGGACCTTCTCTGCCTACACTAGATGTAATTAAGCTCATATCGGTGATCTATCCAAACAAAGGAATGATGATATACTGTGTTTGAATCTACTTTTTATCATGTCAAAGTGTTTACTGGATTTGGAAAGGGAGGCCAAAATGTGTAGTGATGTGATATGAGTATTGACATTTTCCTTGGCCAATAAAATGATGGGAAAATGAACAAAACATAACTTGTTATTTATTATTTACAAAAAAAATCAGTATTGAATATAGGAATAACATATTCTGTGCCTTCACTAAAATGCCTGTTTTGTTTTCTGAATATGATGTTTAACAAATTTTTGAGAAAAACAATCACTAAATTAAAACAGCAAGATTTTGAAGTTTTCATTCCAATGAAAAATGGTACTGTTTGAACAAGTGACCTCATCAACCTCAAATATTTACATGGGGAAAGTCTGAGGCTAAGTATACCAGCATTTTCAACTTAAATAGAATAGTCAAATACTTATTACACAGGATTATACTGTACTGAGTGGTTGGGTGGTGAAGTGGATAGCGCACTTGCCTTTCACCAAGGCGGCCGGGGTTCAATTCCCAAATCGGACGTGAACAGATATGGGGTCACCTGCCCGATCACGTTGGTTTTCCCTGGGTACCCAGTTTCCTCCAATAACACCCCAACACCCCCCAATATAAGCTGAAATATGTTGTCTCATATTGTTGTAAAATAAATAAAGTTTATCATTAATTCCTGTACGAGTTTTGATCAAAGTGTCGCAAGAATGTATACGCTTAAGAGAAATAAACATTGTAATTAATCCGTAACACAGAAGGCCATGATTTTCTTGATTT